>NC_049203.1:65212396-65219896 GCF_013347855.1 Anguilla anguilla | reverse complement strand
CACATCCTACTAAAGCTCCTGTGATTGGCTGAGAGAGGCTCCGCGCGATTGGGAGCTGATTTCTCACTGCGTTGGTGCCAGTAGACCCCTGGGAGGAGACGCAGTTGGGAAGAGGGGGAGGAGCCAGCCGGCAGGGCGGAGCCTGACCTGCTGCACGAGAGCAGCTCCCCTTCTCCGTCGGACCCCTGCCGTCTGCATGCGTCAGCTGCGCAGCTGCGACTGCAACGCAACAGCTGCGACACGACGACTGCGTCACTCAGCGCGGCAAAAAGCAGCAGAGGCATGCAGATCTGCTCTCTCCTCAACTGACTGGGAGAAAAAAGTTAAATATGGGGTAAAACTTGATTTATAAAAAAAACTAAAAAAAAATCTAATTCCAGTAAGTGTGAAATGGCTGAGAGGATGAAAGCTATGGCCTCCATTCAGCCTTCAATTACTTTATATCACCTTTCCTTCACTTGCAGAGTGATCACCAAGCCAAGCGCCATTTCAAAGCCCCCTTTCAGTCACACGAGATCCATTACTCAGCCACAGCCCTTAAACAGATTAGCCAAAGCCCCTCAGCTAGAACTGAAGCAGCCAGGGATGTGAACAGAGAAGAAAGACCAGGGGGAGAGAGAGAGGGAAGAGAGAGGGAGAGATGAGAAAGAGAGAGGGAAAGAGAAGGGGAGAGAGGGAGAGAGAGGGAGAGAGGGGAAAGAGGGACAGAGAGAGGGAGAGAGGGAGATAGAGGGGAAAGAGGGAGAGAGAGGGGGGAGAGGGGCAGAGAAGGAGAGAGGGGAGAGAAGAGAGAAGGGAGAGGGGGAGATAGAGGGGGAGAGGGGGAGAGAAAGAGAGACAGGGAGAGGAAGAGAGAGAGAGAAGGGGAGAAGGAGAGAGATGGAGAGAAAGGGAGAGGAGGAGAGAGAGGGAGAGAGAGAAGGAGAGAGTTAGTCATGGCGTGCTGGGTGGCAGGGAGACGGGGATAACTCTTTATGAGCGATGGGGTTGTGAGTAACGCGGGCGTCCGTCACTTTAAGTCTCTCTCTCTCTCTCTCTCTCTCCGTCTGCGCTCCCGCTCGCCCGAGCACATAGCTCATCCCCTCCCGCTGACTCCCGCGGCGAGCCGTCGCTTAGTCACACCGCCAACTCCGCCGCCGCCAACTCCGCCGCCGCCAACTGCCAACCGCCTCCCTCGAACACCCCCCCGACCGCCGGGGTCGCCCTCGTCCCGCCGGGCGCGCCGGACCGTGACCGCGTGTCAGGGGGGCGGGGCCTGCCAGGGCCGTCCGCGCCGCTTCATATCACATCTCTCCCCCGGATCGCCCCGCGTCTGCTCCGCTCCGGCTAATGATGAATTAGCCGCTGGAGCAACAGCAACAACGCGCGGGCGGGGGGGGGGGGGGGGGGGGGAGGGACGGAAACGGGGGGGGGGGGCAGTCGATAAAAGATGGGGACCGTGTCCAAGCAGCCGTAAATGAAGCTGAACGGAACACATCGCTTAGCCCGGACCGCGTTTGAACCGCTCGCCGCCGCCCCGCCGCCCCCCCGGCCCCCCCGCCCCCCCCCCCCCCCGCGGCGGTAATGAACGTCACAGCTCATTACCGCTCCCAGCCCTGCGTGCGGCCGCGCGGACAGGAGGAGGCTCCATTAAGCGGTGACCAGCGGCAGACTCGCGGTCACTTGGCGGGGGGTGGGTGGGGGGGGGGGGCATGGAAGTGTTTAATTGACTGGGAGAGACGCCCCCCCCCACCCCCCACACCGTTTCTGCCAGTCTGGCGCAGGCTCCCGCGGGGAGGGGGGGCGCGTAGGGTCGAGCTGACTCCCCCCCCCACCCCCCCTTCCCCCACCCCCCTGCCTGTGGCGTCAGCCGCCGCTCGTCGAATATTCATGAGGTGGGCGGGAAAGGTGAGCCAATCGCAGGGGCGCCCTGCTGTGGGCCAATGGGACCGTACGTGGGAAGGGCCGTCGTCTCGCTCCGCTCCTCCTGGGCGTGCTCGGCGACCCGTAGACCCGCGGGGCCTTGCCCCGCCCCGTAGGGGGCGACGGGGAGATCTGTCAGACAGGCAGACGGAATGTGTTCCGTCTGTCTCACCGTCGCCCCCGACAACCGCCCGCCCGCCCGCCCGCCCGCCCACCCCCAGCTGCCGTCCAACAAATGGCGGCTAATTAACCTTGATTGACCTCCGGGGAGGAGAGCCGTGATATGAGGAGGATTTCTCAAACGCTGCTCCCAGCCCAATGACGCAAAGCCTTTCCGGCTCAAGTCCAAGTTAAAGAACAGATAAACAAGACGGAAAAACGTTAAAAGATACAACTACTGTGAGAAGAAACACTTATCGCAGAAAGAAGCTTTTGTTTTTTTGTTTAAAGAAAGGCTGAAATCTAAGAGGTCGAACCCCCGAATTTAAAAATAATAATAACGCAGAAAAGCTGTAGGACGGGGGAGGACTCAGGGGGCTGAGTGAACTTTGCTGCTCTGTGGCACCTCAGTGGTGGGGGCCATGTTGGTGTTGTAATTGATATTGGGGGGCGTGGGGGGGGGGGCTAATTTCGGCAGCTGACCCCTTAATCCTCGGGCACGCGTTTCCAGACGTCTGGATTCGGCGTGACCGCTCCCCCTCGACCACGGGAACACGGATTTCACCCGCGCCCGTCTGTGCCCGGGACGCTGCGTGTCCCACAATGCACCTCACCACCGTGGGGGGGGGGGGGGGGGGGAGAAGAGAACAAGTGGTGACCGCGGAGAGGGCAGCCCCACGCACGGACGCACCGGACACCCAACACCTCCCCCCCCCCCCCCCCACCCCGCCCCCGCCCCCCCCCCCCCACACACACATTCCTGAGGAGAAGAAAAACAAAAACACCCGACCGAGGCTGTTTTCCTTAATCTAAAAGAGATTACGCGCTCAGGCACGCAAAAACACCATCTGCCCCCCGTCAAAGGGCCCCGTGAACAGCCCTCCCCTGCGTCTGAGTGCCCCCCCCCCCCCGGCCTGACGCAGATAAAACCGCCGGCTCCAGGCCACGCGGCTCAGCCAGAGATCACCGGCTCGCAGCACATTTACAGACGGGAATTATTTACACGGAGATTACGCAGAAATGTAACCGCTCCCGACAAATCTCCAGCCCGACCGGTCTGAGCCGAGAGAACTGCATGATGGGTGATCTGAGGCCGGTCTGAGCCGGGAGAACTGCATGATGGGTGATCTGAGGCCGGTCTGAGAGACGGGCCTCCCCGATCGCGTTCGAATGCAGGAGCGGCAGAATCGTTCGCAGCCGATAAAATCCATCGATACGATTGGCTGAGACCGGGGTGGTGTGACAGAGATCGGCAACGTCGCCGATGAAACTAGCCAAGTACGTCAGCGCGTGCAATCACGCCAGCGAAGTCGCTTTTTAAAAACCAAAAAAAAAAAACAAACTGGGCCAGAGATCATCAGCTCCACAGCATATTTACAGATGGGAACTATTTACACGGAGATTACGCAGAAATATAACGGCTCCCGTCAAAGCTCCAGCCGTCCGACTAAAACCGGGGTGTGGTGTGACCGATTTTTGGGAACATCGCCGGTGAGACCAGCCAAGCAATTCGACGCATGCAGTCAGAGCAAAGTAACGTTTTTAAAAAACCAAAAAAAAATAAATAAATAACTTTTATTCAGCTGAGGGAAAACACTGAAACAGAGAGAGAGAGAGAGAGAGAGAGACAGACAGAGAGAGAGAGAGAGAGAGACACAGCGGAGTCCGAGCGTTATTAAGAGATTCTTCATCGCCGGTCAGAAGCTGTGAATGGACAAGCTAAACGGCTTGGCGTTCCTCCTCTAATCTCCTCCCTGCCGAGAGTGGACGCTTTCCTGGCGTGCGAAACCCTCCCAAACAACCCCCCCCCCCCCCGCCCCCGTTTCTCAAAGGCCCAGCTCTGCCAAAAAACGCAGACTTTGACCGAAATCCCAGAGAGCAGAAGCCTCTCGGCAGACAACACCTTCCTCCGCCAATTTCGCGGGTCTGGCGCTGATTGGGTCATCTGGGGGCGGGTTAAAGCAGGTTTAACGGGGGGGGGGGGGGGGTCAGGGCCATGTCAGGTAGAAGTCAAAGCAACAATCAGGGCTGGGGGGGGGCGGGGGGGGGGGGGGGTTAAAAATGCCCGACAGCATTCCTTATTAGGCCGAAGTCTGACAGCTCCTCAGTGTTTCCGTGGCACCAGATAGGACAGCGGCCACATCCGTTCAAAACCACCAAAAGCTGTCTGCCTCCTAACTGAATGCCCAATACAGAGGTGAACGCACTCACATGCAACACACGGACATACAAACGCAAGCACTCACATACGCATGCACACGCATGCACAGCCCTGCACAAACACCCGTAGCCATAAAAGCGAGCACACTGGGGTGGCAGGGGGAGCCGAGCAGAAGACAGGCAGAAGCAGAGACAGGCAGGCCGGAATCATAGCGGAGCACGTTAGCGTAGCGAAGCACGTTAGCATAGGGGAGCACGTTACCAAGACACGTTAGCGTAGTGAAGCACGTTAGCATAGCAGAGCACATTACCAATAAAATAACGTTACTGAGGCACATTAGCGTAACGAAGGCACGTTAGTGTAGCGGAGCACGTTAGCGTAAAGAAGCACGTTAGCGTAGCGGACCACATTAGCGAAGCACGTTAGCGGAGCACGGCGCATAATGCGCCCAGCCCAGGCCCCATTGATTGATTCGCAGCCCCGCCGGGCCGCTGGGCCAGTCTGCCCCCGTGATGAATGACTGCAGGTTTTAATTAACCTTCCGCACACACATCAATATTATTTCAAACACCAAACAGTGTTTTCTCTTGCCTCCATTATGCAGTAACCTTTAAGGCAACAACGATTTGGGCACCTTTCTGAAATATCACATTAGTAAGAAAAAAGAAAGTTTTTTTTTTTTTTTTTTTTTTTAAAAGAAAAATTAAATACCGTTACCTAAGGCTGTGCATGTTCCAGGTCAGAAAACATGCTTCTCAAGTTTGAGTTTATTCTGCTTTCCTAAAGGGGTCAAACAGAGAAAGAGAGGGCAGTACCCCGGACGAGCTCTAGAGGGCAGCAGAGGGAAGAGTTCACTCGCGGCTGATTCCAGCATCCATCCCTGATTAAAACTGTTGTTTATCTCTTTGAAATTCTTCCTCGGAATAAAAAGCCTTTGAAGATCGACTTAATGGATTTCCCATGATATCAGGAAAAACATAACTTATTGTCATTTTTTACTTTAACAATGTTTGGGGGAGAAAAGCGCAGTTTTAAAAAAAATTTTTTTTTACCTTTGGTACTGATTTAAGCATCAACACAATTTAATTGCACAATACAGCACCAAATGAATATTCTAATGTGAGTTTCTCTGTTCCGTTTGTGCTGACAGAGGCTTTTGTAAGGCACTGTTTTTTTACGCCTGTGGAATGATGAATATGCATACCAGGGATGTATTAGCACATCATAAGAATGCCTAATTTGAGGGAGGGGTGGGGTAGATCTCGGCGGGACCCCCCCCCCCCCCCGACCCCCACACCCCACGCAGGCCGAAAACGCGAACGTGGGGCTTTGGGAGCTCTGAGGGGGGCGTGTGCGTCTGAGGGGGCGCGGCAACACGGCTGGAACCCCGACGCCACGCCACGCCTTTTTTTTTTCAGAGGCGGGGTTTTAGGCGCGAAGGAGCACGGTCGACGCTGGCGAGCACGTCGCTCGGCAACGGCATTGTCGCCGTTCGCTTCCGGAGAGTTCCGCCGGACGCGTGAGAGCAGGGGCGACGACGGGACGGCGGACGCAGAAAATACGTCACGACCTCAGAGCGCGTGGGCCAGGAGCGCATCCCCAACGCCATGCAGTTTAACTGTGAGTAACCAGGCAAGCACATGCACACGCACACACCCACTCACACCCACACACAACAACATTCACACACACACACACACACACATACACACACCCACTCACACCCACACACAACATTCATTCACACACACACACGCAACACACACTAACATTCATTCACACACACATACACACACCCACACACACCCTCACCCACACATACACACGCACTCACAAATGCACACTCACTCACAGCCGCACACGCTGACACACACACACACGCATATGCACATGCATGCTCGTAGGTGCACACACACATGCACGCATGCCTGCACGCTCTCACACACACACACACACTAAAAATTCTCATTTTGATTAAAGTGTACGCCCCAGTGCCCCGTACCCCAGCGGTGGGACTGAGGGACCACAGTGAGAGACTGAGGTGGGACCAGTAAGACCCTGAGCTGGCTGTGGTGACTGACCCATGTGACGGGGGGGTGAGGGGGGTCAGAGACAGCAGGGCCGGGTTACAGGGCAGGGGGGGGGGGGGGGGGCCACCGTGATCCACATCAGCTACTGTTTCACCTGGAACTGTTCCCACTGACCCCCCTGAACCCCCTACTCAGGCCAAAAGGCTACTCTCCATTTCTGACATGTCCAAAAGGAAGATTAATGACCCCGCCAGCTGCAAAAAAAAAGAGACAGAAACATAATACTTTTTCCCCCCAAAAAAATCTGTTGAAGTGATTAAGACGGACTCATTTAATTAGCACCTCCAGGCTCGTTTAAGTCACTGCCAAATCGGCACTTTTTCGAGATTCGTTATTTCAATTCATTTGTTTCCGTTTCGAACTTTCAGAACAATATCACAGCACATGCTCGTCATCGAGACTCAGAGCGGCCTCTGGGAAGAGCGGAGAGCAGCACAGGGGTGTGGGCAGAGGTTCGGGAGAGCTGAGCAGAGAGCAGCACAGGGGTGTGGACAGAGGTTCGGGAGAGCTGAGCAGAGAGCAGCACAGGGGTGTGGACAGAGGTTCGGGAGAGCTGAGCAGAGAGCAGCACAGGGGTGTGGACAGAGGTTCGAGAGAGCTGAGCAGAGAGCAGCACAGGGGTGTGGACAGAGGTTCGGGAGAGCTGAGCTGAGAGCAGCACAGGGGTGTGGACAGAGGTTCGAGAGAGCTGAGCAGAGAGCAGCACAGGGGTGTGGACAGAGGTTCGAGAGAGCTGAGCAGAGAGCAGCACAGGGGTGTGGACAGAGGTTCGAGAGAGCTGAGCAGAGAGCAGCACAGGGGTGTGGACAGAGGTTCGGGAGAGCTGAGCAGAGAGCAGCACAGGGGTGTGGACAGAGGTTCGAGTGAGCTGAGCAGAGAGCAGCACAGGGGTGTGGACAGAGGTTCGAGAGAGCTGAGCAGAGAGCAGCACAGGGGTGTGGGCAGAGGTTCGAGAGAGCTGAGCAGAGAGCAGCACAGGGGTGTGGGCAGAGGTTCGGGAGAGCTGAGCAGAGAGCAGCACAGGGGTGTGGGCAGAGGTTCGAGAAAGCTGAGCAGAGAGCAGCACAGGGGTGTGGACAGAGAGCTGAGCAGAGAGCAGCACAGGGGTGTGGGCAGAGGTTCGAGAGAGCTGAGCAGAGAGCAGCACAGGGGTGTGGACAGAGGTTCGGGAGAGCTGAGCAGAGAGCA
>NC_049203.1:65207396-65209896 GCF_013347855.1 Anguilla anguilla | reverse complement strand
TACACATTTGGGCGGGGCCCCTGTAGAGAGTCAGGCGGGTCCCCTGTACACATTTGGGCGGGGCCCCTGTAGGTAGTCCAGCAGGGCCCCTGTACACAGTTGGGCGGGGCCCCTGTAGGTAGTTAAGCAGGGCCCCTGTACACAGTTGGGCGGGGCCCCTGTAGAGGTTCGGGCGGGACCCCTGAAGAGAGTCCGGCGCACTGGGGCCTACCTTATCCTTGTCCTCCACCAGGTCCGTCAGCACGTCGTCCGGGTCCAGGATGCCCCCGTCGCAGTACTCCACGTGGTGGGTCCGAACCAGGAAGTCCCCCTCCTGCACGGGACAAGAGACGAGTTACATCACATCACAGGCATTTAGCAGACGCTCTTATCCAGGGCGACTTATGCAACTTTTTTTTTTACATAGCATTTACATTGCATCTATTTACACAGCTGGATATATACTGAAGCACTGCAGGTTGAGTAGCTTGCTCAAGGGTACAACGGCAGTGTCCTACCTGCCGTTGTACACTTAGAATCGAACCTGTGACCTTTACCAGCTTACCCATTGTGCTACACTGTCTGCCGCCAGTAGTTACACACTTGCACACACACACACCCACACACACACACTTTGCTGCACACAACTCAAAGAAGACAAAGACGGAGAACACCCTCCATCTCGGGGGTGAAGGGCTGCGTGTCCAATCGGTGCTTCAGAAAGCTAAATGGCAGCGACTGCGAAAGGTTAGCCTAAATTCTCAGGAAGAATAGACCGATTAGTCCTGTCCCCCCCCCCCCGGTCCCCCACCGTCCTATTCTTTCCTCTGGCTTTTAGAAGGCAGTTGTTTGTGTGTGTGTGTGTGTGTGTGAGAGGGTGGATGTGTGTGTGTGTTAGTGTGTGAGTGTGTGTGTGTGCGCGTGTCAGTGTGTGTGTTAGTGTGTGTGAGAGGGTGGGTGTGTGTGTTAGTGTGTGTGTCAGTGTGTGTGAGTTGTGTCAGTGTGTGTGAGTGTGTCCGTGTGTGTGAGTTGTGTCAGTGTGTGTGTGAGTTGTGTCAGTGTGTGTGTGTGTGTGTGTGAGTTGTGTCAGTGTGTGTGAGTGTGAGTGTGTGTGTGTCTGTTTGTAGCATGCCGCTCTGTATCTTGGCCCAAAATCACAGGATGAAAACAAGCTCATTAACTGGAGTCCTCTGGCAGAGCTCCATCTCTATGGCATTCCTCCTGTGTACAGCCCAGCAGCGCCTCCGGGAGGGGGGGGGCAGGGGGGGGGGAGGGCAGCGGGGGGTGGAGGCGGGGGGGGGGGGGGTGGAATCTGGCCAGAGATGGGGCCCTGCAGCCATTCCAGCACAGAATCAATGACAATATAGCAGCACAGCGCAGCACAGCGCAGCGCAGCTCAGAGGGATAACCGTCTATTATTATTTCAGCCACGGCCCCAAACCAGGAGAAGAGCACGGTCGGAATGGCCATATTCCCCTCAGTACGGCCATCTTCCCTCTCAGTACGGCCATGTTCCCTCTCAGCACGGCCAAATTCCCTCTCAGTATGGCAATCTTCCCTCTCAGCACGGCCATCTCCTCCTCATAAACACCGCGGCCATAAAGGGCGGAGCCGGCCTCACAGCCACCGCAGAGACCGCCGCGGAGGTCATGTGATGTATCCCACGTTCCCCCACGGCGCCCTCCAGCCCCCT
Organism: Anguilla anguilla; assembly: GCF_013347855.1. Taxonomy (NCBI): domain Eukaryota; kingdom Metazoa; phylum Chordata; class Actinopteri; order Anguilliformes; family Anguillidae; genus Anguilla; species Anguilla anguilla. Next base: position 65,208,224 of record NC_049203.1, on the reverse strand, counting down.
TTTATCACCGCCGCGGCCGCAAAACCTCGCCAGAATGTGCCGGAACCGTTCTCTGTTCTTCCCCCCCCCTCCCTCCCTCCCTCCCTCCCTCCCTCTCCCCCAGAGAGCACCTCGAGCAGCCAGTACACGACTTAATCTCAGTGCAAACAGGAAAAAAAAAAACGCTGTTTTTGTTTTTACAGCGTCGCATTGTCAGAAAAACCAGTTTCGCAGAACGCGCCTTCGTGCACACGGCAAGGCCCGCTTCCTGCCAGAGAGGGCCTCCGTGGCTGAATTACACCGGGCTGTTAGAACCGCGCAAAGCAAACAGGTAAACTCACCTGAGAGAATACGTGAGCTCTATCTGGCCTGGCCACAGCGAGTCTCATTAAACCCAGGGGTACGGTTATGGAATGAGGAACACTACCTAAACAACGTTGCTTAACACTTCTCAAACACCCGGGGGCGAACTCTCCGGAATCTTCTGAAGAAACCCAGTGGTTTCGAAGGACTGTCGCGTGAGTTTCAGTTATTTTTCGAATCCTCCGACAGATCTTTCCGCCGCTACGTTTCCACGGATACCACGCGCCAGAACGGCGTCTTTCCGCCAAATAACCCACCTTTAAAAACAAACTGACACGGATACCGTGACAGTGGCAGTTTTTTTTTTTCCTCAGGATGTGGAGTAAGAGGATATCAGATCAGGCGTGTGTGTGTGTGTGTGTGTGTGTGTGTGTGAGTGTGTGAGAGTGAGTGAGTGTGGTGTGTGTGTGAGTGTGAGAGTGTGTGTTTGTGCGTGTGTGTGCGAGTGTGGTGTGTGTGTGTGCATGCGAGTGTGTGTGTGTGAGT
>NC_049203.1:65182396-65204896 GCF_013347855.1 Anguilla anguilla | reverse complement strand
CCTCCACCCCGCTTGTGACGTAGTAACGTTCCAGTCAAAGGAGTGGACAAACCTGACTGCAGGGCAAGAAAAAGAGTACCCACCCATGCCTACACACACACACAGACAGACACACACACACACGTGCACAAACGTACACATGCACGTGCACACACACACACACACACACACACACGTGCGCACATACACACACACACGCATGCCCGCATACACGTGCACGAACGCATGCACACACACACACGCACACACAGTGAGCAGACAGGAGAGGCGGCTGGAGTGTTTGCACTCTTACTGCAGGGTCAGGAGAGCACAGGCTGTTCTGGTGGGGGGGGGGGGGTCAGGAGAGCACAGGCTGCTCTGATAGGGCAGGGGAGGGCCCGGGGGGGGGGGGGGGGGGCGCGGGGGGGTCAGTAACGAGCTCCACTGCGACAGACTCCGCCTGAAGATGAACTAGCAGCAGGACTCCCAGCTCCTCCCGCTCTGTGTTAAAGATGTCAAAGGCCCATTACCCAACCTAATGTCATTGCAATCCGCACAAATGTAATAGTAATAATGATGATGATGATGGTGATGATAATGGACACCGCCGTATGTATTTCCCGCAGAACGCTGAGCCTCCGATCTCTCCAGCTGAGAAACTCTTTCTCTGCTACGAAAAAAAAAGGAAAAAAAAGTCATTTTCCTTTGAGATGAATTTAATAAAAGTCGTTTCTCTCTCCCTGTGTTGCAGAGAGAGCGGACGTGGCGCCCGGGAGCTGCCAGATTGCTACTTCCCTTAACAGTCACAAAATGGCCGAAATGAATATTCTGCAGGGCAGGTCTCTGCTCGAGGGGGGGGGGGATGTAATCGCAGGTGAAAATGAGACGGGAGGGCGACATGGGAAGAGCAGTTTCCCCCCACCCCCGTTTAACCCCCACGCCCCACCCACCGCCCCCCTCCTAGCGCCAGGGCCAGATGGTAATCGGAGAGGAGACGCGCGTCAGACAGACGGAGGAAGAGGAGCTCTCTCTTCGGCACGGTCGCTCGTGTCCGGCGTTCGCTCAGGCCTCGGGCCGAACGCGCCCGCGTACGGCACAACGCGCCGCCGGGTTCCGCCGGGTTCCACCGGGTTCCACCGGCTCAGGACGGTGGCGTAGCGTAGCGGGTAAGGAGCTGGGCTTGTAAACGAAAGGTCGCAGGTTCGATTCCTGGGTAGGGACACCGCCGTTGTACACGTTGTGTAAGGTGCTTAACCCGCAATGCTTCAGTATACATCCAGCTGTATAAAATGGATGCAATGTAAATGCTATATAAAAGTTGTGTAAGTCGCCCTGCAGTGTCTGCTAAATGCCTGTAACACTGTCTACACCAGCGTTTTCCCAACCTTTCTCCTTCCGCGGCACACTTTCCAAATTTACGGAATCTCACGGCACACCACTCTCAAAAGCATAAAAAATAAACACTGTTACCAACATTAAAAAAAACTGTTAAAGGATTTTTCACACGGCACACCTGACCTTGCCTGAGGGCACACCGGTTGGGAAACGGTCTGCACATAAAGTGGCGTGAATGGAAAGGCTACATTGACACATCGGACGCACAGCCCCGTTTGTCCTGGGTGTGCAGTACTAGTCTCTATAGATAAAACACTGAAGCTCTCAATACTAAGCGATTAACATGTTTATATGGGTTATGTTCTGCTGTTTAAACCCTCCCCTTAAAGTCAATTCAGCTCAGGTCCTTTCACAAGCTGAACGTAATCAAACTACAACACTGTCTACCTGCAGTTAAGGCCCAACGTCTGACACCCGACCAATCACATTACAGTATGACTCCCATCTTGTTGTAAAATTAGCAGCGAATCAAAACAGGTTTCAATCCTACAAACTATTACCCCAACAACTGATAACAATAATAACAACATGTCAATTCTTATCAACACATTTTAGCTTTTGATAATGGTATATTATTGTGAAAACGTGTTTATTATAAAAATAATTTAACTTCACCAGCCGATACTGAACTAGAACATTTGTATTTAAAAATAACTGCCATTCCTCCAACACATGTGAGGGCACAGTTTCAATTAGCCTGACATCTGAAATGAGCAACTGCTCATTAAAGCGGAATTCAACTTTAGGCATAATGATTTTTATTTAATTTGAGCAGTCAAAAGCATCCTGTCAGAGAATAACTGTCCTGCGCGCTTCAGTAACGAACAGGCTAATTATTTCGCCTTTCACAATATCTTTTCTTTTTTTTCTTTTTTCTTTACAGTATCAACGGATGTAATCAGATTAATTCCGTGCGATTCTATTTCCAGCTGCTCGGTTTTCGTGTGAATGGGTCGGGATGCACGCGTTTGTATAGAACCAAAAGCCAAATGATTTGCAATAGGGAAAAGACTTGAATACGAGGAGCTAATTGGCAGGAATATGGCAGATGTCACATCCGATTATTTATTTTATTATTCAAATCTGCCGTCATGTTGCTGACTGGTGCCAAAAACCCCAACCGTATGGAACTTTACTCAATGACATCACCTCAGATGACATCACACCCAAAACTGCACTCATGCAGAGCAACTCTGCTGGTAAGGTGCACGAGTTTAACACAGAAGGAGAAAATTAATCCCACTGCATCCGTTTCAATAGCAAACTACAGTATTACCCATTTTTCACATTTCATTTTATTCTACTAATTTACACATGTAGCCTACACTACACGGCCAAAAGGATTTGGACACCTGAAAATCCAACATCTCATCCAAAACTACGGGCATTAATATGGAGTTGGTCCACCCACTGCTGCTATAACAACCTCCAATCTACTGGGAAGGCCAACGACACAGTCCAATCGATACAGCGTGCAAAATAATAATCTGAATCATTAAGAATCATAGCAAAATATTTCCATAAAGTCCATAATCTTAGGATTCAACCTCTGTAAAATGAATCATCAGTATGTTTTTTTCACTCTCAGCCTCGTTTTGCTAGCACGCGTACGCTGTGGCAGGATTGCGTTCGCCGGATCTGATCTATTGTCATTTCCTCACCACGTCAAACGGCATCGCAGCAAAATGCGTGACCCTGCCAAATATGGAACTGTTGCGCCTCAACGGTGGAAGTCATATCCAATCACGGTGGAGCCTGAAGAGGTTCACACCCACAATTCTTCCGCTGACGTCCACCAGCCGAGCCCCGCCCCCCCACCCCCCCACCCCCCCACCCCCCCCACCCCCTCACAGGTGATCACTCCACGCAGGTGCGGAGAGACGCACAGCACGGCTGACAGCTCAAAGTGCTCTGCTGTCAGATATTAGGTCACCAAATCCATTCTTATGAGCTCCGCAACTCCACTGCCCTGTCACCACAGTCAACAGTTTGGAGGGGGGGGGGGGGGGGGGGGGGGGGGGGGGGGGGGTGTGGGGCGATGATTGACTGATCTGTTACATAAAATGAGTGGCTGTCATTTAAGAAAGGGGATGACGAATGAAACGCTTCGGTTTGTGTATAAATGTTTTCATCCTTTCTCTTGTGACAGCAAGGGACAATGATGATATCCTACAACTTCCATCAGCCTTGATAAGCTGGCTATTTTTATACCTCCGATACTTGCCGTAATGTGTTTACATAACACCAACTGGCTACAGGCTGACATTAATATATGTAACACTGATAAAGCAATGAGAACCAGTAACACAGACAGGTGATTCATCTTCAAAATTGCAACACTTGCTAAATAAGAGTAATAGCATAAGGCTAGCAGAGGTAACACAGGTAATGTACAAGCTAGCACAGCACTAACACTGCAGTACGTTAGTGGTTACCAAAGATACCAGCTTACACTACCGACACCTCACCTCTTAGTCATGACCAGGACAAGGTCAGAGGTCATTTCTGTGTCAAGTCAGTCCAGTCAATAAAGCAATATGCGGACTACTCTCTGCTGCAAGTCCATCAATCAGGGAAACAACACAACAGAGTAATTTCCCCTTAGACCTGGTGGCACCACTGATGAAATATGGTGTAATTCCTAATGAACAGTAGGGTCCATGGCCTGGCAACTCCACAAAATGGCGCAGACCTATGTCCAAGGCAGTGAATACCACGCCGTGCTGTGCTTCAAGAGCAGAGATATTACCACTCAACTACGGCTTGACTGGAAAAGTACAGAGCTCCTTGAAAACACTGAATCATCAAAATTATGGACTTCATCTCCCACCATTCCCTCTGAAATTAATTTCCTGGAGCCCTGCTTATTCAGCATAGAACACAGGCTTGCTTCATTTCCATACACTGCGTTGGTGTCACTCCGGCTGAGTCAAGATTAAGAACAGTGATGTAAGCACCAGGAAGTCCTAACAGGGGGAGATACTGCTCGACCAACAGAAAGCCCCGCTGAAAAGGCTCAAATCCAATTACCCATAATCCAATGGGGCGATATAGGAATTCTTTGTCAGTCAAGGCCTAAGTGATTAAAGAGGAAATGGGGACCGCGGCAGGACATTGATCCAGGTTTCAGCCAGACGGTGATGGAGAGGGACCTGCAGGAACACCGCTCTGTTTGCAGTGCTTAGACGTTACAGGGGACTGGGAACTAAGCACTAAAGTCTGGGTTTTCTACTGGGCTCCACCACCCACCTCCGGCACCCGGTCCATGATCACAAGCCCGGGCGGGGGCACCCAGATCAGAAAAGATTGACAACTCACTGCACTGACATCATCCACGTGCCAGAATCACTGGCATGCCATGACTCAACTATTACACAGAGCCTGGACTGCCTTCAAACAAACACGGGGAAAAAAAGCCCCACCCAGCACTGCAAACATCAGACCAGGAGAAGCTCAGCGTGTACCTGCTTACAGCACGTACCTGCGTAAACAGACACGCCCAGCACTGCCCAGCATGCACCAGAGACCTGCTCTGTAACAGCACAGACACTAGGGCCTGCTCTGTAACAGCACAGACACTAGGGCCTGCTCTGTAACAGCACAGACACTAGGGCCTGCTCTGTAACAGCACAGACACTAGGGCCTGCTCTATACAGCACAGACACTAGGGCCTGCTCTATACAGCACAGACACTAGGGCCTGCTCTATACAGCACAGACACTAGGGCCTGCTCTGTAACAGCACAGACACTAAAACAGCACAGACACTAGGGCCTGCTCTATAGCAGCACAGACACTAGGGTCTGCTCTATACAGCACAGACACTAGGGCCTGGCTCTATAACAGCACAGACACTAGGGCCTGTCCTATAACAGCACAGACACTCGGGCCTGCTCTATACAGCACAGACACTAGGGTCTAGTTTTCTGATTGATCTTAATTAATCTAAATTCCAGTGGTTAAATTAATTCACGTAACCACTAGATGCCCCTAGTCAACTGAAATGTAAAAATGGGTCGTTAGGAGGATTCGACCAAACGGGAGGTCAGGATGCCGGCAGGACTCGGGCGGGGCTTCAGTCCTTTCTCGGGCGGCCATCTTGTACCGAACCACCAGAGCACCCTCACAAAGTCTCTCACACAAACACAGGCCCAGGATTCCATCAACACCTCTCCTCTTTCACTCCTGATTACACACAAACGTCACGGGGGCCTGATTTATTTACCCTTTTATATATCCAAGCGACCGCCACCGAGATAAAAATCTCAATTTCAGCGGCAGAGCCCTGGCAGAGAGGCTACTGCACAGCGCACACATAAAACACAGCACAGAAGAGCAGAATAAAAAGTAAAAAAAAACAGCAATCAAACAGAGGGAGTGTCTCTACTGATCTCACTGGTCGACACGGAAACGGTCTGTCCGGTTGATTTCGAGCACCGCCGAACTCGTCAATCCGCGTTTGTAAAAGAAGGAAGATATTTATGTGTGCATTAAAACCCACAGGCCAGAGTTATGGACAGCGCCGGGGCAGAATCCAGGCCAAACGGTAATGAGGGATGTTAATATCAGAGCAGTGGTTCTGGGAGACTTCCAGAATCCCGGCACTAGGCCATTCCTTTCGCTCTAACTGGGTCTGCAGTTGGACTCTGTATCGCCAGGAAACTCAGGACTCAGGACAACAACACATACTGCAATATAGGGGTAGCAATACAATTACATATCGCAATACAGGAGTGATGACAGAACACATATGACAACATAGGGGTGATGATACAACGCATATCGCAATATAGGGGAGATTATACAAAACATATTGCAATATAGGGGTGACGATACAATACATATCGCAATATAGGAGTGATGATACAACGCATATCCCAATATAGGAGTGATGATACAACACATATCCAAATATAGGAGTGACGATCCAACACACATCGCAATATAGGGGTGATGATACTACACATCGCAATATAGGGGTGATGATACAACACATATCACAACATAGGAGTGACAATACTATACATATTCCAATATAGGGGTGATGATACAACACATCGCAATATAGGGGTGATGATACAACACATATCACAACATAGGAGTGACAATACTATACATATTCCAATATAGGTGTGATGACACAACACATATCGCAACATAGCCTATATCCTGCTGTGCTCAAACGCACCACCAGCAGAGCCCACTCCACTCTGTCCTCGCGGTCTCAGATTCCTTCTGCAGCATACAGGGCTGCAGAGTTCAGCTCGTTTTTAACGCGCCTCTTTCTAATGCTATATTTTCTGGCAGGGCGCCACCTTTTCCGCCATATCAGCTGGTTTTTGGCGGCCGAGCTCAGCGTTCCAGCGACAGGGCGCTTCTGAGCTTAATGAAAAAACTGAGCCGTGCATTTATCTTTGTAATTAGGGGGGTCCTTTTACCCCCACTTCCTCCCTCCCCCCCCCCCCCCCCCCCCCCCCCCACACTTGGATAACTTCCTTAATGACTCCTAACTACTTCCTCCCTCTGGCCAGGAGTCGCTATGCCAACCGCAGGCAACGCAGCTCTGAGCCAATCAGCACGCTTCCTCCTCCATGTGAGCCAGAGCCCGAGCCCGAGCCTGGGGGAACCAGCTGCATGACTCATCAGCTAGGAGGCCAGAAGCACTGCTGTTTGCATCGCCCTGCATTTCCCCTGCACTTAACCGTTTAAATAAAGAGCCATCCGCTTCCTTGTACAGAGAACTGGCCTATCGGAGAAGCTTGAGGAGTATCCAGTTTTGTTTTTTTCCTTCAACAAAATGACAGGCAACCTACAACTAGAGGAAGTAGAAATACAGAACAGAGAAATGTAGAGCACTTAGGGTGCCAGTAGTATAAAGTATTTATGCTTAGGTAGAGACTAGTTAGCTAAAAATATTCAAAGATTCTCATATCAATAAAATAATCAAGCCTGATTTGCCATCTGCAGTGTGACAAGTGTTTGGCATTGTGAGCTTTGGGGGATATCCCAAATCAATGGCGAATCAATAGCAGAGGATCAAGTAATGAGCACTGATTGGGCCATTGCAAATTTGGGGGCAAAGCAGGGGGAAAGCAAAAACAATGTAAATGAATTTCTCATAGGAGGAGCAAGTTACACAAACACTGACATTTTTACTACTGCCTTAGCAGTGATTGCTCTTCAACTTAGCCAGCATTCAGTGATTCTCACTTGAAAATACAGAAGTTTTAATATGCTAGGACAAGCACAGACACTTCAAACAGAAGAAGGCTGCAGTAGAACGGAACACAGCCTTCAAGTGAACAGTGTATAGTTCTATACAAATCAGTACTTCTGATGGCTAATCAAAAGTTTACCAAAGAGCAAGCATATATTTGAAACAAGAGCAGTATTCTGAACCAAACCACCACAGTAGTCACATTTCTGACAGTGGAAATATCCCTTCTGTGACAAAAAAAAAAAAACTACTCCTCTAATTCACAGTACCAAATCTAGCCCATGGTTTCTAATATAGGCCTACTTCAGCTCTCTGTATTTCCTTGAATATGTTAAACAGCACAAAGGAAGAGTTCAAGTAGCCCAAATGCATTCCATATTTAGAGAGAAAATCCCCCCTTAAATCAAAGCATTAACTCCCCTTTTAAAGTGATGTCATTCTTCGGCAAATACGAGGGTGCTGGGAAATGGTAAGTAGTGAAGTACTGCACAGCACTGAAGTAGTGAAGATTAGTGTGGCATTTTGCAATAAGAAAGAAAAAAGCCGCCGCTTATTGCACTTTAATCCCGAAACACATTATATGCATAATTACACCGCTGGAAGAAATGCGCGAGATTACCATGACACAAAAAAAAGCAAAGAAGGCGAGCGCGGGAGACTTCAAGGAGGGCAGGGAAAATCCGGTAATTAGCGGCACCGCTCCGCGTTCCATCCAGGAAGTGACAAGGCTAAGACGCTGTCATTTTAAAGCTGCGACATGGAGCTCGCACTTCAAAAAGTCCGGCCACGCGGACTGAGAGACCGGGCAGCGGAGAGGAGGGGTTCCGCACGTTTTATATGCAAACCGCGCTACAGTTCTGGCACACGGGTCACATACCAAGCCCTCCACCCGGTGACTGTACATCAACCGCAGTAATAAAAACTCATAAAACGTATGTTTAATGGTGATAAGGGCAGTGCACCGAGTGCATGGAGGGACTCCAGCATCAAATCAACACCGTAGCCAGATTTACCGCACAGGCTACATTTCTCTGTGTTCACCGTAGCGGCAAGCTCCAAAATTAAGCTGCTGCAACTCAATGGAATTATGCATAAATTCCTGTTAAAGCCATACAGTGAATCATCGATCCATAAAATATATCGACTGGTTGAGTAATGCACAAATAAGGGACTGGATAGGACCATAACAATCTAATTGTAGGCTATATGGCGAATGAAGCTATATATTTTTTTTAAAAAGCTGATTTTACACTTGTTTGATTCCGCACACAGACGAGCAGAGTGAACTTTTCTTAAAGCCGAAACGCCGATAATTCGATATTCCGGCGACGATGCCGCAGGGGAGAAGGCGTCCATTAATCAGGCCGGCGGGACCACTTACTAATCACAAACGCGGGTTCTGCCTAACAAAGCATTTCATTTGCGGCGGGAAGCGGATCGATACCGGAGCAGACTGTCCCATCGCCGGCCCCGAGGCGGAGTGACACGCGGGTCCGAGCTTTCCTCCGCCACACGCGCTCACGGCCTGACACCACCACTCGCCTAAAAATGCAGCGCGACTCGGTCGGGCAACGCTCGCGCCAACATGCCGTCCATGCATCTGCTTAGCAGGCAGCTCATTTTGCCCAAATTTACAGGAGTGGCAGTCTCGTTTCTTAAACCCATAATGTAGTTGGATATTTTACAGAAATGCTCGCTCAATGTGCAGGAGAGCTAAGGCGACCTTGTCAAATTTGAAACCGCATATTTCTGTCTGGAGCAGGAATTTGGATTATGTTTCTTATTTTTAACACTGCCTGTGCTCTCATGGGTAATGTGATCACCCTGGTGGGTGTAAACATTGGTATGGGTAGATGTGAGCTTCCCCTCTTCACTGTACAGTGCTCTGAGCTTGTGAGATAAAACGCACTATACAAATCAGAAGCATCAAACTCTAGTCTTGGTGGGCCTCAGTGTCTAAAGATCCTTGTGTGTTCCCTTCAAATCAGCAGCCAATCACGACCTTGACCGCAAGGTGTGTGGACCCTTCAGCCAATCAATGGCTTAATCGCTCGTGCTGAAACGCACAGAAAACCCGCAGGGCGCTGCACCCCTCCAGGTCAGGAGGTTTCACACGATACAGACGGCAAGGCTTCACAGACGCCATCCATTATTAACCTCTCTCCTGTCTCGGACTTGACCCGTTCGCTCGAAACTGCAGAGAAAGGCCTCAGTGTCAAGCGCATGAAACGGGCCTCGCTGATTCATAAGGGAAGCCATCCGGATGGTGGGCGGAAAACAAGCTTATAGATAAAACAGTTTTGGACAGACCGCGACGCATCCATTTACCGGCAGCTAACCGGAACTAAGCCGCCCCGCGTGTTCGCCCAGGACACGGGGGGGGCTTCCGGTTTAGCCACAATGAGCGGACACGCCGCGGACCCCCCCCCCCCCCCCTAATCCCATTAACCGTCACCGGCTGAAAGCGGCCGCGGACCGTGACATCACAGATCAGCGAATCTTCGGCACTTCCGAGTTCCGACACTCCGGCAGTCCGGATGCGCTTCGCTTCCCGTAAAAAAATTTTTTTTAAAAACCAGCAATCAATTTCAGATGTGAGACGTGATGGAAATAAAAACAGCACCTTTTGAACTTTTAGAGTTAAGCAGCAATAAATTACTAGTTCCTTGAGGCACTGAAAACATATTAACTTCAGATCCATTTAAAACCGGTTAAATAAGTGTTATGAATAATTAATGCGTATCAATGTGACTTATGGTATGCTACGCAGAAAACTGGCCACTTTCCACATGCGACCAAAGTATCAACTAAATCTCCAGCCACACCTAAAACACCTAAAACACACCTTCAGTGCCTTGAACTGTTATTCAAACTTTGAACTCCTGCACAGATTAAGCCTGAGGCCATCCTCCCCATCTACATGCAACTCCAGGGCTGCCAATCGCAGTACTCGGAGAAACATGAACTCCAGTTTCCTGTTTCCACAGTGATGCTGTGTGGAGAGAAGAGCAAGATGATGTCATAACGGTCAGGGCTCAGAGAGCCAGACACATGCAGGGCTTCATGTACCACCGATTACGTTTTTATCCTCCTGCTCGTACAGCAAGATGGCCCCTTCATAACCAGTGTCAATAAGCTCAAACGGGAGGAGGTGTATGTGCGTGTGTGTGTGTGTGTGTGAGACAGCGCGTGTGTGTGTGTCTGTGTGTGTGTTTGTATGTGTGTGAGAGAGTGTGTGTATGGTGTGTGTGTGTGTGCGCATGCATGCTTGTGTGTGTGTGTGTGTGTGTGAGAGAGGGTGTGTGAATGCGTGTGAGTGTGTTTGTGCGCATGCGTGAGTGTGTGTGTGTGTGTGAGTGTGTGTATGCGTGTGAGAGTGTGTGTGTGTGCACATGCGTGAGTGTGAGTGTGTGTGTGTGTGTGTGTGAGACAGCTCAGACTGAGGGCCAGGGCAGCAGGCTGAGCTGATTTCCTCTCCTGTCCAGTGTGGGATGACTTATTTCAGGGTGCAGCCGCCCTGCGTGGGCCACAGCAGAGAAGAGGTCGGCAGCCCTGCAAATGGGGCCGGGGGGGGGACTGGGGGGGCCGGGGGGGGGGGGGCTACAGTGTTCCGTGAAACGGAGGCCATCCATCCTGCGCGGCGTGCGCCTGTACATCACCACCCCCCCCCCTCCCCCCGCGGCGAGGGATGGCCCGATAAGGGCGTCCTGTCAGGAATACTAAACAAACGCACAATGGCGGGGGCCGAGGCTGGCGGGAAACGCGCACGGCGGTGCTTAACCCCCCCCCCCCCCCCCCCCCACGCACCCCCCCCCCCCTCGCCCTCCCCCCCGGCCCACCTGCGCGGCCCGATAGCGCCGATAGCATCGGCACCGTCGCCTAACCCAGCCTGCAGCCTGAGCTCTGCCCCGCAGCCACACAATAAAAACCTCCCCAACACCCACGTCACGCCGCCCAGCATCGTCTCCGCCTCCCCGGCCTGCAGGACGGTTCAGAGATCTCAATCCAACGCCAAACACGGGCACAAAGGCATCTCACATCACGTTTAGCATTTATCCATTTAGCAGCTTTAACCCAGAGCGACACGGGGCAGGGAACGAGGCTAAAAGAGCATTAGTGCTGATTGAGAATTTGTCTGACAATCAAAATAAGCTGTAACTGCACAACACTAATAAATGTCAGTCTATTATCAAGCAGAGCTGGAGTAGTTTTGGCAACAACGTCTAGGAGCATCCATCGTAAGAGCGAGCGAGCGAGTAGTGCAGAACTGGCTCACGTCTAGCTCATTCTAGAGAGTTCTGTGGTGAGAGGTGGGCCGAGGCAGCCGAGCACTTTGAACAGGAGTTTCAGTCAGACAGCCACTCCACAGCTCAGACAGCTCGATGCATCACCACTGAGAAAATCAGAGACGCCGCAGCCGGGACCTGCTTCCCCAGAGGGACAGAATCGTGGCCAATCGCAGGCTGCCGAGCAGAGAGATCCCACAATGCCCCAGGGTTCGATTATAGCCTTTACAGGAATGATCGGTAGACACCATTAGCAACACCGCTCATAAGAATGAATGTAAAACTTTCTCTGGGAAAAGCGCAAATGTGCACTTTACAGTCATTTTTGGGTGTAAAAACGGTTATTTGAGGCTCAGCATTTAAATTCAAGTCAGCACGGAAAGGACAGGTAAAATGGGGAAATGGCTCTTCAGCGGTCTCCAGAGAGGACAGGGGTTTCTGGTTCGCAGAGATCCCAAGTGCAGCGCTGCTTCATTATTAATCAAAGAGCATCCTTCCGCGGATCTCAAAGGCAGGTCAATCACTTGATCCAGCAGTTTGAGTCCATTTGGCCCATTAACGTGGCAGCATCCACTTAAAGTCTTTGAAGAGCAGGTTTTTTGGAATGCTATTGTTCAAAATTCTAAACCAGCGTCCTAGAACTCCACTGCTTTCAGTCTCCAGCAGCGATTGTGACATCAGCGTTAGAATGTTCGGTTAAGAACATTCTAATCACATGTTTGTCAACACCAGTTCCCAGGAACTGAAGGCGGTGGCCAGAGGATACAACACTATGTTGGCACGAATCTGGCTCGTGACTTGTATCGTTTCCATCATTTAAATTAGTTCTCTGTTGTCTCCATTTTCTGTTGTATTCAAAGGGCAACATTCTGGTTCCCATGCTTGTAAATGTTAGTGCAACATTTGAACTTGATTTGCACATCACGCATGAGTGAATGAACATTAAAGGCAGCCCATTAAATGCCTGAGTCATATTTCTCTGCTTTCAATATTCCAGAGGATATAGTTCATTAAACGAACCGAACTCTTGGCATCTGGCCTCTGTTCTGTAACTGCGGAGTTTTACTGTTGAAGAAAGCCATTGCATGCGAGAGACGAGGCGCCCGGCATTGATGCTTGGAAGAATCTCCATTTCCTTTCTTACTTTTGGGGGAACTGGCAAACCCCCAGAAGAATCTTTGTCGCCAAAATAATGTAAATGAAACATTTAAAAAACAGGTTCTGTTAGAGCAGTGGTAACCAACCCTGTTCCTGGAGATCGACAGTCCTGTAGGTTTCCATTCCAGCCATAACAAAGCACGCCGCATTGAGCGGCTAGAGATCTTGTTCAGCCGCCAGTTATTAGAGTCAGGCGTGCCGAATCAGGGTTGAAATGAAAGCCGACAGGAGGGTAGATCTCCAGGAACAGGTCATGGTCGCCGCCGTGTCAGAGCTTTGACGGACGAGGACAGGTGCGAGCAGTTCTGCCTTTCCGCGGCGTAAAGCGCGAATTTAAGAGCAGATTTGCAGAAGGGCACCGGCCTCCCACACCGTGAACCTCCGACCCCTGACCCTTGACCCCTGTGAGCGATGTACTCCTCTCAGAGTCTCGGATCGTATTGGCTTCGTCATCCAGACGCCGCAGAGGTCAGGGAGAAGCGTCTCACTCCGATTGGCGGCGACATCTCGAGGAAAGTGGGGGGGGGGGGGGCTGATGAAGCCGACGCCTCCCTCCGTCACTTATTCTACACTTCAGGCTCCGCGCGTAATAAGCGACACCCGGCTCGACCCGCAAGCCCCCCCCCCCCCCCCCCCCCCCCCCAGGACAGGGCGAAATGAGATCAGGCATCCCGACGAGGTTCAGGGTCTCACAGCCACACATGCTACTGCGAGGCCCCCAGGTACGCTCCACAGGTCCCTCGTCTGTCTGAACGCATAATGGGATCAAACATTGAGCAAATTTAAATGCCCGGTGACCAAGTGCCCGAGGCCATTACTGTTTTACTGTGCAAAAGGTGTCAAACATGCCCTGATCCAGCTTTAACGCACTGCCGCTGGGCTTCTGCTTGTATTTGTGTGGATTACTATAGCCTACCACGGGTTGGGTCTGGTCTGGTCTGGTCTGGTCCGGATCCCACTCTCTCAGATCGCCATCATTAATGCACACAGCAAAAGAAAGGCCGGTCTTTGTTTTAAATTGTGCTTTACTTTGTGCTTACTACAGATATTTTAGGGAAAATATGGACAATCAAAGTTCTTGGTGGGGGGTGCGAGGTCACTGCTGCAGTTGTGGGAAGCAGCTCAATAATTTGGTTTCTTTATTCAAATTGATTTCAAGCTTGATTTCATGACTAACCGCACAGCCCCACCCCCCACGAATTTGGTGAGCAGTGTTCCCCACACCTCATTATCAAATGGAACGTATGGGTGGAGTGTATGGGGCAGTTTGCAGTTTCGCGCGTCTCTGGAACAGATCCAGGGTCCAAACGCCGCTGTGCACATTCAGTGAAGTCAGAAGCCACTAAATGGATGTGGCTCTGAGCCGACGCAGTCTGCAACGCATGCATGCGCATGCGGCCAGTGAGAAAGAGGCGTTAGAGACAGCAGAACCATCTGCAGGACTGTATCCCTCCACAGGCAGTTACTGTGTCATCCTGAACTGGACACTGTATCATGAGGGATTCAGCAATGCCCTAGTGGTCCAGACATCTTTAGCTGAGAGGCCTCTCCTGCATGTCCACAATGCTGCAGCTTCACTTTTGGACAAACAGACTGTTTTTGGCTGGACCGCAACAGCGGGGGCCAGCCCTGCAAACGTGAATGCCTGCGCCTGACTGAGTGAGCGATGAAGTCACACCATTGGTCGGCCGAGTTATGAAGTCACACCATTGGTCGGCCGAGTTATGAAGTCACACCATTGGTCGGCCGGATCACGCGTGTTAGGTCCAGTCATATACTAGATTTTAACCTGGTCTTGTTTCTCAACCTCTTCTCATCTCTCTGGGTTGCCAGTTCTGGCCTGTGTTCAGTTCAGAGCTCTGCTTCCAGCCTAGCAGGTGTCAGCAGGGGTGTGGCCTGTCCTCATTGAAGTTGCCTGGTAAATCTGCATTGCATGGCGTTTTTTCTTAAAATATATATTCTGACTAGTCTGAGCAGAGGCAATAACATCAGACTGCAGACGTAATTACAGTAATTTTGTACGTAGTAAAGCTACTACTAACATTTGTAACAATGGAAAGCCATAAAAAATGAGGTTAGCTCATTGTTTAAAAAAAACTTCAAAAGTTCCAGAACAAGCAAACGTTACTTAGTTACTTAGTATCAACACAACAGAAATACCTGAGCGTTATCTCAGCTCATGGGTTTTGCTGATTATAAATCTTCCCACACAAACCAACAATAGCCTACAGATCCACTGTAGCAACGCGTAAAAAATTATTCTCACATTCTACATAATGAATGTAAAACAGACAATACGCCCAAAACTTTGAGAATACTTGAATATTAATATTCAAGTAACACGTTTAGCGAAGTGACAACGGACGACCTAACTAAGCTTAATGGGGCGGTTTGTTGAATCTGCTTGGCGTGGTCACATGGTCCAAACACAGGTGGAAAGGAATGATCTCGGTGGAGGAACAGGTGCACAGGTCTCCTTTCCGCCCACGGTTACAAATATTCCCCAGCAAAGAACATTCTATTAATCCATTTCTCAATTACATTTTTTAAAAAGCCTAGACCCGCTGAATGTTTCGAGAAAGCGTCAACAAGATAAACGTGCATATTTACCTGTTCCAGAATCTTTCGGTATCGTTGAGTCGCTTGTTGGATAAGGTCGCGGACCGTCCATCCTTCTTTGCAAGGGACAACAACGCCAGTTCTTCCGAAAGTTACAGTCACTTTCATTTCGTTATATCAATCCCAAACGAATACTTACTCCCTGTCCTTTCGCTATAATATGTAACGCAGATGTAATTTCTAGCGAGCTAACAAGAAGGTTAGTGTCTCCACCTTCTCGATAATGTTATACAATTACTGTGGCCTGTGGAGTTCACCCTGAAGCCAATTCTGGCCAACACTGCTAACGAGATAAAAGTTGTATGTTCGCTAACGTAAGTTAAGTCCAAGAAACAGAAGCAACAGGTGTCATTTGTGGATTAGCCAGCTTGGTAGTCAACGTCAAATCAATAAAATAAACCTGTTGGTCAGGTGCGTACCTAGGTAGCTACTCAACTCGCTGGGACACTAGCTGTTAGCTAGTTTATATAGATAATAAGTAAATTAAAGTTACACCAAATTGTCTGGCGATAATGTATTTAGATAAACAGCATAAAGCCGAAAACTGGTTAATGTAGTTGTAGTCGTCTTAAGTCTACACAAACATGACAAAAGATCCTGGCTAGCTAGCTACCTTGGAATGACGACTCTTCCATTTGTCTTCCTACTCTAAGTTAGCCACTTAGCTAGCCAGCTAACTTGAACTGATATTTTGGATATAGTCGTCAATATGCTACAAAACCCCAGACGTCAGAATAAGTCAGCATCAGTTACAGAGTTTTATTTTTTGTAGTTTCACAGCATTGTTTAGCTGTGTAAAGCTATGTAGACAGCGCTGATTAAGTTGCTAGCTAGTTACCCCAAAAAGAGCGTTAGCAAACTAGACAGCGTGCCAAACTCCAGCTCCCGAAGTAAATAAGACACATTAGCAAAATATTATTATTTTACCCGACACTAATCGGTTACAATTCTGTAACATTTTGACTTCAGCTAGCTAAGTTACTTGCAGTCTGAGACTTCGAAAGATGGAGAAACGCTGCGGGAAGCCAAGTTTGATTTTCACATTCGGGTCTCTGTCCTCCTTTCAGAAATTCCAATTCCCTATTTTTCCAGAATACGTTTCCACTTCAGTTCGTCAGCGCTCAGGCAGTTTTAATTCTTGGGATACCAACAGCAGTATTCTCTCTACTGAAGTATAGCTAGTTAGCTATATAGGTTACGATTATCCAAGAGACTACTTGTTTCCTAAGTCCGAAACTCCACCAAGCAAACCGAACATCCAAACAATCTCAGGCCACTCGCTCTCACTTTATTAAAGGGCCAGTACGCCAATTCAAGTGCCAGGAGACTGCGATACCTCGTCCCGTAACTAATTGTGCCAGCTTTGCACATTTATCCTTCCCGCAATGTCCGTTTTTGCAACAAATACCACCAAGTCTACATTATATTCCTGTGTTGGCTCTAGTAGTAGCATATCTAACTCGATCCAAACAAGTCAAATGTGCACTAAAATCAATTAATTACTCATTGTATTATGGCGGGGTGGAAATTATGGCACACAATTTTAACCAGCTATCAAGTAGATATTTTATAGAGGTACGCAGGGTTGCATGATTTGTTTTTTGTCTATTTACATTTTAGTTTAATAATACAGCTGTTTGGTGCCTTTGTTTGATGATGATTATTGTCAGTCACCTAAGGACAATTTGTAATGAAAATTATCATGAAACTTGTTCACATACATTTTGTTTTTAAGTTGTAAGATTTGTCTTTAATAAAGACTTATTGGTAGGTATCACTCACTTCCCAACCCTTGGAACTTTTGATTTGGTAGACTGTAAGTCATTCATATTAGTAGAAAAATTACTGGAATGTGACATGAGTCACCACATCGTATAGGTGAACAAAAGGTGTCTAAAATATGTTGTCTCCATATATGATACATTTGGTTGAGGATATCATTTCTGGGAGCTAGTGCAAGACTAATTTACAGACAGGCAAATGTGAATATTTTTGACCACATCAGGAATAGTTGCGTGCATCTGTCAGTTTACACTCTATTATTCCACTCTATCCATCCATCCATCCATTATCTATAACCGCTTATTCCTGGTCAGGTTTGCGGAGGGTGCTGGAGCCTAACCAACATGCACGTCTTTGAACTGTCGGAGGAAAGTACCCAGAGTACCCAGAGGAGGGGAAACCTGCCAGTACAATGTGTCGGGGTCAGACTAGCCCCAAACGAATTTCTGTTTCCACATAAAAAAAATTAAAAAAAAACAGCCACATGCTAGAAACAGTCTCCATGACGACCGTTCAACTGCCTTATCGCTGAGCAGGCCAGGTGAAGAAATGGCAGTGTTGACCTCAAAGTAAAAAAAAAAAGTTTTACTCTTGTTGTCCTGAAGAAAACTTCTGTTTCACCATTCTGCCTTTCCGGTGACGTTTGCGATTTGTTGTTACAGTGCCTCAGTGCTCAGCCCGGCTTTCTGCTGACTAACCTCTTTGGCTTTCCGCTGAACTCTCTCTCGCGCCAAATGAAGAACTTTGCCTCTCCCACCAATCACAGCTCATTATCACCCTGAAGGTCTAGCGCTCACACACACACACTAATGATCCTGAGAACCTCAAGAGGGTCTGTAAGCGATTGAACCTGACACTATGTAATGAATCGGCTGCTGCAGACTCACGGGATCAAGGAAGTTGGGTCTGATGCACTACGCACAATTTTGAAACTGGAGAAATGTACTATGAGTCATCACCTCAGGATTCAGTGTAAATTTTACAGTCATACAGTGTCAACAAGATAATGAGAAGAACAGGCCATTCGGCCCAACGATGCTCGCCGTTTTCCTGACTAAATTAGTGCTCTGATTACCTACAGACTAGATAGCGTCTAACACTGTATCAAGCCTAGGCTTGAAAATCCCCAGAGTTTCTGCCTCTACTACATGACCTGGCACGCTGTTCCACACATTGACTACCCTTTGCGTAAAAAAAATTATTCCTTATAAAAATTCCTTCCTAATTATCCTTACTGATGCTGTCTGTCTATGAACTTATGAACCAATCATTTAATGTTTTCCCAGAGTTGGTTCTATGACACCAGGACATGAAATTGGCAACTGTATCTGTCAAGCTACCCAGATTTTTATTTTTTATTTTTTCAATTTCTGGGCTTTGTTTACTCTGGCAATGAGCTGTCTGTGGATGACAATATAAACCCTAAATGTTCCTGCCACGGCTCAATCAGCTAATCATCTTCTGCTTCTGCCCATTTCAACTTGGCACTCATGTTTTATTCCACAGCGCTCTCTTTGTGTTTTCAGTGGGTCTGCAGGAAAACATTAAAATCATGCAGAAAACTAAACTACCCTACATTTCCTAGACTAAATCTAACAGCATAATCTATGAACTGGCCATAACTCCTTTGTCCCTTTTCTGTGTTTTATATGTTTTCTGTTCTCCTTTGGAGGCTTGATCTAACAATGTTCCATCATCACATCGTATGTTTATTTATATATTTATATTGTTGTGTAACGTGTATTTTGTGCACATACAGCCACTTTAAAAATCAACAGCAGATGCATAACATTATCATATTACATGTCTATCCGTGACCTTATTTATCTTTACACGTCCATATGCAAGGCCAGACGGAAACACTATTCTGACAACCAGTTTTTTTTCTGTAATCCCTTCCTAAATGTCTCTTCAGTACACAGAACAATTAATTCCCTAATCCTCCTCTTTAAAACCTGTATGTGCCGTCTCCTGTGCCAGCGATGCCAGGGACCGAGAGAACGAGCCATCTGTGGGTCCGAGCCTGCCAGGACCATTCTCCCTGATGACTGGTCTCTCACGCTGTCACAAACCCCTAAATATCAAACGCGCGTGTTAGACCCGCCCTGTCAGCAGGTCCTTCATGGCACAGGTGTCCAAACTCCAGTCCTGGAGGTCCGCGGTGTGTGCTGGTTTTTGGGGGTGTTCTCAGTGTTTCACAAGCGTTTTGTTTAAGTCACTGATTGGCCAAGGAACCCACACACCTTGTTTCTCAAGGCTTTCATTGGCCACAGCGACTGATTTAACGAAAAAGAAAAAAAAACCTGCAAACACTGCGGCACCCTTGGGTAACAGTTTGACGCTCCTGTTTTAAAGTACTCAAATATCACTCTGAATTGTTAAAAAAATGATCAGCAAACAAGCAACAATGCAGTCTGAGAATCAGTTGTGTGATGCCTTATTAGACATATTTCTATGAGGTAATGCGTTTCATTATTCTCTTTTTTTTTAACAGCAGCCATTTTGGGACTCATCCAACAACAACTTTCTTGATAATCAATTTAGAATAAATGTATATTTTTGTCTGGTAGCAGCCACAGAACGCTTAGACACTTACCTGACACTGTTATTCAAATCAATACAGATTACCATTTATACACACATTGCATTTAAAACACAGGCTATTAGGTTAAGTTCCTTACTCAAGGGTACAACAGCAGTGCCTACAACATCTCAGTTACAAGCACAGTTCTCTAATCACACACATATGTAAACACACGCACGCACAGGGAAAAATCGATTGAATGGTGAACTTGTGTATATTTTCTACATGCAATTGATTTTTTTCCCCTGTATTTGGATGTGGTGTGATACTTACTATCACACATAGTTTAAAGATCTGAGAATAACTTGAAATCTTATCTAGGCAGTTGTAATGACCCTTCACTAAAGTACCTCTGTTTGGAATAAATAATGACCATTTCATTTTCTCAAAGTTGTAAGTTACTAAAGTGAGTTAAAAGTTAAAGTTAATAAGAAATTTTCCCATTGCCATTACATACAATTATTGATTTAGCAGTTAACAAGTTCCTTCAAAATATTTTGTAAACAGTAAAAACAGAATACATTTTTTTTTTTTTAAAAACAGAATTGAACTGACTAATTCGAGGACAATGCAGTGCACTGTTTCTGCTTTCTCTCGGTGTGTCTCTGTGTGTAAATTGGCCCACGGCAGCAATAGCCCCTTTATCTGTGAATCTGCGGTTCAAACTGTGGTTCCTGTTACACCTGAAAAGTCACTCTGTCCCGCTGTCTGGCCGTTCCTGTTTCCACGTTCAGCAAAAGGGCCTTCCTTTTTATGTCTGTGACGTCATTCTGTGTTCAAGTCACACGAAGTTGGTAAACGTTCCGCGGCATTGTTTTCAAACTCATTTGACAGCATCACAGTATGAATAACCTTGCAGAACAATTGCAGCTGAGGTATTTCTGTGATGCCTGAGCCTATACAAACCTGCAGTACAACATGTCCGATCGATATTCCCACAGTGCTGCTGTCAGTTGTGTTATGGTGGATATGTGTATAATGTCTGTTGCTCTACCAGTCAGACGAGTTTGACGTGTAAAATGTGTATTGGCCAACACGTGCTTGGCTCAGTACCGGTGATGTCATTATTTCTCTGTGTGTAATATGTCATCCAGGAGGAGGAGCCATGGTGTGTTTTGGACGTGTTTTGCTCAAGAGGTTTGGATGTGTGTTTTGACCATATTTCCTAGGGCCATAACCACAGGACCATGGTCATGGAGAAGAAAAAAAAAAAAAAGATAAATCCAAAATGGAACGATCGTGATTTGCTTCCTAATATCTTCACATCTTGACCATGCTCAGTGGAAGATACATTTTCATTAGCATCAGCGCTTGACCCTGCTGCCAATGAAAAGGGTTCAGGTGCATGATCAGGCCGTGGGGACCCCTTGTGGAGGTTAGCCCTTATATCTGGGGCCCTTTGTCCCTTCCATTTGGGCCACGCTGTGAGCACACCGGGTAGGTGTATGAGGGAGGAGGCTGGAGGCAAATTAAGGTGTCTGTCGAACATGTGTGGGACAAAGAATCTCAACAGGGGGTGGAATCTGGGTGGACGGGGGTGGGGGGGGGCAGTAGGAGGAGGCTTGGAAAACACTTTGCCCTGAAACATTTCATTTTGTCCTAATTTGCAGTTTCGTGCAGTTTTTTTTTTCGCCTTCCAGTCGCCGCCCGCGCCGCACTGCCAGCACCTCCCACACGCACGGCCTAATTAACCATGCGCCCGCCGGTGCGCGAGGCTGCGGGACGGGGAACAGCTGGAGCCGAAATGGAGGAGTGGAGGAGGAGGAGGGGAGAATGATGAGGTGGAGGAGTGCAGGGGGAGGTGTCGTCAGGACTGGAGACGTGGGGGGCTGGGTCGGTTCGGGAGGGGGGGGGGGTGGGGGACAGGGTTGGTTCGTGGGGGGCAGGGTTGGTTCAGGGGTGGGGTGGGGGGCAGGGTTGGTTCGGGAGGGGGGGTGGGGGGCAGGGTCAGTTCGTGGGGGGCGGGGTTGGTTCGGGGGGGGGGTGGGGGGGCATGGTCGGTTCGGGGATGGGGTGGGGGGCAGGGTCGGTTCGTGGGGGGGGGGGTTCGGGGTTGGGGGGGGGCGATGTCGATGCACTCCGCTTTCTGACGGGGGTTCTCCTTTTGTGCGGCTCGCCGCAGCAGGTGGAATCAATACCCGCACGTATCCCGCTCTCAGGGTTTCGATCAGCGGCCACACATACACAAAAGAGAGGGAGAGAGAGAGAGAGAGAGAGGGGGAGAGAGAGAGAGAGGGAGAGAGAGAGAGAGAGAGAGGGAGAGAGAGAGAGAGAGAGAGAGAGGGGGAGAGAGAGAGAGAGGGAGAGAGAGAGAGAAAGAGAGGGAGAGAGAGAGAGAGAGAGAGAGGGGGAGAGAGAGAGAGAGGGAGAGAGAGGAAAGAGCGTGTCATTCTCGAGGTCGCACTTCCATTTTTGCGTGGGGGGGGGGGGGGGGGGGGGGGGGGGGGGGGGGGGGGGGGGGGGGGGGGGGGGTGGGGGGGG